>NC_056736.1:438397753-438445253 GCF_019279795.1 Protopterus annectens | reverse complement strand
AACCTAGGCTCCTGGAATAGGTATTCCTCTTCCCATAGAGCTAAAAACATGTTGGCGTAGCTACTGGTACAAGATGTGCCCATAGCCACGCCATCACTTTGAATATACATTGTCTTATCAAAAACAAAGACATTGTTCTCTAATATAATTTCAAGAAATAAACAAATAAGATCAATCTTTGAATCATTGTATTCACTGTGTTTAGACAGATACCTTTTTATATACTCTATGCCCATGTCATTTGGAATCATCGTAAATAATGACTGCACATCTAAGGTCACGAATATCATGTCCACTTTCATCGGTGATACGCTAGTGAACTTATATAAATCAATTAAAAATTGTCTAGTATATTTAAGTACAATTTCGTTCCTATCTAGCACAGGCCTAAGTTGCTTCTCCACATATAAAGAAAAGGGCTCTGTACACCACCCCCTACCAGAGACTATTGGTCTCATGGGGGGATTAACCGAGACCTTGTGTATTTTAGGTATACTTTGTATTACTGGTATTGCCAGATGTTCTACTTCTAAGAATTTCGCTAGTTCTTTGGTAATAATCTGACTACTAACTAAGTCATATATTGTTTGTGAAATCCTAATTTTAATCTTATCAACTTCCTTTTTATTAGTAACATCATAATGTTGTATGTCATTAAGCATCTCGAACATGACTTTTTGATATTCTATTTTATCCATTATTACTAATGGGCCCCCTTTATCAGCTGGTCTAAATGCAATGGTATTGTCTCCCTACAATCTCTGAAGGGCCTTCCTTTCATTATAATTAAGATTATACCTATGTCTTGTAAATTTAAGGTCCTTGTATTTTTCATTATATATCCTATATACATCTTCCTCCACTAAGTTATAAAAGGCTTCCACTAGGGGATGATTGCTAGGAGTGAATTCACTAGGTCTTCTAAAAGGACAAGCATTCTCACTTCCATTGTTCCTAAAATAATATTTAAGCATTATGTTTCTTGTAAACAACTTAATATCAATCAAAGCATCTGTAAGTCTATTACTACAAGTAGGAATAAAATTTAAACCTTTGTTCAAAACATTCAATTCATATATATCTAAATTCCGATGTGATATATTCCATATTAAGCAGTTCTCGTCTGGTTCCACATCTTTTTGAGGGTGTGGTTTGTTTCCCTCTCAGTTGACAATTTCCATTTCTGCCACCCTTGACTCTCCGAACGATTCCTCTTTGCCCCCTTCTCCACTGATATGGGAAAGGGGAATTGTTGAAAAACCACATGGTTATTACAAATGTTGCTTGTATTAGTCTTAGTGGAGGTACTGGCCATATTATAAGTTTTTGGTCGTACAGCCTGTTGGCTATTGTCACTATCTTTCATGGTACCAGTTCTTTGGACTTTCACAGTCTAAATTGCCAGACCTTGCAAATTATCTAAGGTTTCTTTATTACTTGCCTGAGTGTCTATAGTTTCATTGTCTATGATGTTATTACCAGGTGGTACATTATTATCTGCATTGCTCACATTCACTGGCCTGCTATTAGCTCCTATTATAGAAGGTGGTTGGGCGCTATTCAGGCTATTAGATATAGGTATAACAGCCTCTCTATTGGAACTATCCATGGATTGCGTATGTTCTAGGCGTGGTCTCGGCCAGGTAAAGACATGACCCAGCCGGAAATCCTGGATGTCCCTATCTAGTTTAGTTCATTTTTTCTGAATAAGGCGTCTTTCATATACCAGTATAGTGTCTAACACTGTAGACAAAGCTTTATCAACCAAGTCTGTATCAAAACCTGAGGATAGCTTTTGCTGTTGTTCTAAAATGGATTCTCTTAAACTGTCTCCTTCAGGTTTAAAAAACTCTAATAGTAGGCGAATGTAACTTATGCTCACCTCAGTATTGAGTTTTTGCCACTTGGCAAGGAGTTCTGGGTATTGTTCACCATAGGTGGGCATTTTCAACACTTGTAGACCTCTAGGAATTATGCTGTTACTAAGGCATGCTTCGAAATGTTGCCGTTGTGTTGATAGCCATTTTAATTTAAAGGAGTCCACTTCGAGCTTCCCTATTACCACACGTAATCATTCCAAAATGTCGGCATCAGTAGATTCTGCTGTTTTGTAGTTACTGCCTCCATACAGCAGTAACAGATTATTCTCACTTCTCATACATGTAGCAAACTTAGTAAATAGGCATTCGCCTCCGTTGAAAACCATGTTTGTTCGCACTTCATTACTATCCTGTACATTTAAGACATTCTGAGTGTTGAAATTAGTTACATTAGTTGCATTCACCTCTGTTCTCCCTGACCCGAGTGGTCTGTAATCCAGTTCTATCTGATTGTTATCTTCCGCCATGTCTCCGTAGGGTGTAAGTGTCAAATAAACGGTAAAAGCAGTAAAAATGAGCACACCCACCAGAGCAAATGCCTCTCCGCTGAACTTTAAACAAAATAAACTAAATCCAAGTGCAAAAAGTAATGGGAGGCAACCAGTGGACTTGCAATAATCCAGTCTTGTTGTTAAAAATGTTATAAGTCTTTAATTACGTGCACAAGGTAAGCGCTTTCACTAACCGCTTCTTCAGACCTTAAAAATTTTTCAAGCTACAAACAGTTGCTTATAAAGCAGCCATGTGATACAAACCAATTATATAATTAACTTTTAAAAACACACTCTTGTTGTAAACCTTTCCAATAAAAAGTTTTTAAAACATTATATTGTGCTTATTACAAAGTTAATAGCGTGAGGTTATCTTGAATGCTCGTCTTACAGAATATTAACCTATTATTTAAAACAAATAAATGCAGCATGTTTCATTATTTAGAAAGATTATTTTACACCCATACTAAAAAATCTATCAGTAGCACACAATGCATTCCTCTATCTCCCTTATAATCTATCACTTACTTACTTAGCTTTGACTTAGGAAATCAAATCCTTCACGGCAAAATATATTCTTGGCCTGATATATACATTATTAAATATTTCCATACTTCCATTCCTGTGTGCGAAATATCACACACCACTAACTTGCATAAACTCCAAATACATCTATGAAATGTTGTGTTCTATATCAACATAGCACAATATGGTAATAACGCTTTATCATGTTTATCAATGTTGTTTTAAGTTAACGTGATAGGAATGCGTTTATCTATACTCACATCAATTTTATAAGAGCGATCGCTATATGCAGATCAAGGGACGCATATACGCCATCTACAACCCCATACTAGACCCTGTGGAAGATGCAGTTATTGCTTTGCTATAGATCAGTCAGCTAGATTTGTACATCCTGTTACACAGCAACATTTTAAATTTAATTGTACATCTAGTTGTGAGACATCACACATTGTTTATTTGGCAGTCTGTCAGTCCTGCCCATCTTTTTATGTGGGTAAGACTGACAGACGCCTTAGGGAAAGAATCAGGGAACATTTGTATAATATCAGGATAGGTTCAGATAAAAATGCTTTATCCAAGCATGTGGCTAGTACGTCTATGGAATACTATTTTAAATTTTTGGTATTACATGTGAATTACCCTACCATTAGGAGGGGACCTATACGTAATATCACAGAACAGCATGAAAGTAAGTGGATAATAAGACTCAGAGCAGATCGTAAACCTGGGTTGAACAATCACATTCCTATTAGACCTATTCTAAAGCCTAGGAGTTTAAAAATTAATGTATAAAAATCAAGGAATAGTAATTAGTATGAATTATATGCTCTAGATAATTTGTATGAATTATATGCTCTAGATATTTTTCATATTTTTTAGATACTTTAGTTATTGATGCACGTAGAAGTTATATATATTTTTATATATTTTAATGTTTTAATATGGTGTTACACTAATTAAATAATATGTTTCTCTGTTGTATATATTTTAAATAGTAATATTATGTATAGCATATAGGATTAATATATTGTACAAATTTATTATTCATAACAATTCATTCATGATAACTATTTTGTTGAAACCTAGCAGTTTATATCGGAAGTTACATTACAATCTTCCGATATTTTAGTGGAGGTGTTATATAGCGTTTTTTATGTAGGGCTATTATAAGAGTGTTTATTCACATTAAATTAGTTTATAGAGTAAATTTCATTATATTTTCTGATTTGAAATAGATATTATATGTATTTATGTAATTGATATGCATTTGTAAAAATGTTTGAGTTTTATATATATATTTTTAATTAATTAATAAGAGGAAGTGATGTCAGTATTAATTAAAGTATAAAAGAGCATCATTCCTTAATTATATATGGCCTGATGAAGCCTACGGGTGAAAGCGCTAGCCGTATGTTTGTATTACAATAAATACACGTTTTTATATATTGATCGTGTACATCTTTGTGTTCATTGGAATACACCTTGTTGGATACTCATAGTCGGAGAAATTAATACTGCCGGATTGGAGCAAAGTTTGTTGTTATTAAAAAAGTTGACTGGACTAATTCTCCTTGTTTGGTTGAGGTAATACGAACAGAGGTAATAACGGAGAGCCATATAGAGGTACTTTATTACGAAATCAGCGTTTTTTGAATTTGGCGTGCTTTAGCTGCCGTTTTCTGCCATACGTTTCCATTACAATTTATATATATATATATATATATATATATATATATATATATATATATATATATATATATATATATATTATATATATGTGTGTGTATGTAGATATGTATAGGTGTGTGTATATATATATATATATATATATATATATATATATATATATGGAGATATATATATATATATATATATATATATATATATATATATATTTATATATATACATGTTTAACATGGTTTACCTTTGAAATGTTGAAGTGCAACTTGTCGAAAGACAGTTGCACGAAAGTACGTTTTCAAGTTCACAGTTAGCTGAAAAAAATGCATCGAATGTGGAATGAGCGAATGCACATTGACATTCACTCATTGCAGGTTTGGCATTCTGGGTGCAGAGTACACTATAGTGGTGATTGGGAAATGGATCCCTTCCCCACTGTAGTATGACTTCAGAGTTAGAATAATAAAATAGGGGGGGTGTATGGGGGGCACAGGAGGGCTGCCCCCCTACATTACAGTGTGTGTTCGACATCTGAGTTCGAAACTCAGCGAATCTGCTGTTCGATTTGCTGAGTTTCAAAATTCAGAGACGTTTGATAGTCCGGATTCAGCTTTATGGTTCACCCAACTGGCTGTTCGTAAAGCCAACTTTCAGTGTTTCAAAGGTAAACCGTTTAACATATGTCCAGAACATGGAGTGGAGTCATACCTCAGCACCAATAGTCTCAACCTCTTAGTGCAAGGGGATGTCATGTACGCATTGCAGGTATAAATGTAGACTGTTGCTACTGTAACAGTGATTGTCTTAACAGAACTGTTATGTGTGGGAGGTCACATCTGCTACTGACATGTATGCAATCATATTAACAGAAATCTTAAGGTCATCATAGTACAGTGGTTTACATTTACATGTGCGTACTGCACAAGGGCGAACAGCAATTTTCCGAAAGGCAGTTTGCAAAGTTTGCAAACGCTGAACGGAAAAAGGTTCTAATGTGCAATGAGCGAATGCACAGTGAGATTCGCTCATTGCACATTCGACATGCTGGGGCAGATTGCACTATAGTCGGGGTCGGGAAATGGTTCCTTTCCCCACTGTAGTACAATCTTGGAGTTAGAATAATAAAGTAGGGGTGGAGGGCACAGAGGGCCTTGCTCCCCTGTATTACACTGTATCTAATTATTTTTTTGACGTTAATGTTCGAAAATCAGCAAATCAGTTTTTCGATTTGTTGATTTTCGAACATGTACAACTGTCGCTGTTTCACGTTTCGTGGTTACGATTCATTCATATGAGCAATCGCACCACTGTGTTTCACTGTTATGAAGGTAAACCTAGTACAGTACCACGGATATCACAGTAATGGCCCTGTGGAATACAGCTGAGATATGACCAATAAATGTGGACAGTCTGACATACTCTGGTCAGTCCAGAGGTATACACAGAACCCCTTAGTGTGAGAAATGTGGACCAAGCCTGACAATATGGATGTTAACAGCCATGCAAATGGGTATATCATGTAAATACTGGAATACATATGCCCACACAGTTTATGCATTCACACACTGCTCTCTGTCCTAACACATAATAACCGGTGGTGCAGAAGTCATGTACTACCCACTTGTTAGTGACATAAATCTGTACACCATCCCACTGCTTTGTCAGAAATACATGACAGTTATGGTGGCCCAGCAGCAGTACATCTGACAAATATCTAGACATAACATCACACTGGATAAGTACACTGAGCTGCTAAGCATGTCACAAAGCACTGTGCAAACTACAGGCAGACTGCCACAATACTGGCCCACATTTCTTATGGGGGAATACACATGTACCTGCAAATATAGCAGGCTCTATAGGCATGTCACAGCACAGAGTAACAGACACCTGTGTGAAAGTGCATACTCACAACCAATGTGAACACAGCCACAGCCACATATGGTAAGCGAGCTTAATATTACAGTATATGGACTGTCTGATCTACACTATCCTCATATGTGCCACTCACACACTAACCCTACATATACTGGGCCACAGTGTAGTCCAATTCCTGAGTGTGGTATGGGACATGTGCGATTTTGGTCCTACAAACATGTAAGCTGATAGGGTACCATACACTGGAGCAGCATGTAACATCAGATAGAACAGGACCAAGAACAATAACATCTACCACAGTCTGTACACAGGCCAAGGTACATATTCACAATACATACACTGTCAACAACCATCATACGTACACAGATCTTCCTACTCTACACACTCCCACAGAATGCCCAGGCTATGTCCTCAAATATAACCCCTACTATACATAACATGTCTAGCAGTCTGATATCTCACTGGCTTGTTATCAGGTATGATGTCAATAAATAATGGTGTACGGAACATATGCACCTCTTACTGCATGACATATGTACAAAGGTTGACAGAGTTGTTGCTGGAGGGACAAACACAGGGCCAATATTGATAACCTCATACATTTACTGTTGTAACAGGGTTTGTTCTGACATATGTCCTATGAGAGATATGAAGTCAGTAACTCTCATGGCTGGCACCATGTACTGACTGCAATCCTAAGACTATGCTTCTGCAGTTCTAAGATAGGTAATCTGTGGGTAGCACAAGACACATAAGACTCCAAACACTGGCCATTCTGTAGATAACCCTACAGGTGGGAGTTTCCTCAACCACATAATACTGTCATGACAGGTATTAAATCATGTAGACCAACCATATCCACACAAACCCCGTTAAACCAACATTACTCCAAATGCAGAAGAGCAAAACTTACATTCTGTATTCATGTCTGGAACATCCCCCTTCTGTTTCTTGGCCTGCCTCCATAGTGTACGTTGTTAGAGGTATATCCCACTACCATCTGTGATGCTGCTTGCCAAACACCGACATGAAGATCTGCTCACAGTGAATGAAAAGGGCCACCACCCACATGATGTTCCCAGTTATAAGAGTGTGTTTCCATGCATTTGGCTATGGGAATGTTACCACAGCTGTTCCACATGCAATCAGCTAGTAGGGGACTGCAATTCGTGCACAGGCCATCAGCTGATCATGAGCATCACTTACAAAATACAAGCTGCTGCCTAAGCAAAGCATATGTACTTTTCCACATCCACCAGAGAGGGAGTGAGAGAGACAGACAGAGACAAAGTAAGACATGGAGGGGGTAGGAGAGTAAAAGGTAAGTATTTTTGTGTCACACACTTACCAGTACAGAGTTTTAAACCCCTGCCTGACTATGTATTGCTATTACATGTCTATGGAGTTATTGCATCCACCACAGAGCTTACGTGTTAGGGAGTTGTCCAAAGATATATATGATGGTGAGTGACATCAGCAACAGTGATAAAGGAGGGATAAGGTAGGTGTAGTACATGTGCCTGTCCACATGAACAGGTGTCAAGGATGACACAGTCACACTCTCTCAAGGACTCACACACATTATCACAGTTGGCAGGGTCAGGATTAGACTTCCAAACTAACTAGTTTGCCACACTACAGTAATACGCAGGTATCACATGCACCACAGAGGTTATCAGGCTGATATATGGGTAAAGGGTATGTCAGGGTGTCTGACATCAGAAGGCATGCTTCAGTAGGCCAATGGGAGGTGTAGTGACTGTGAATGGCATTCAAATCATTATAATACACACACACACACACACACACACACACACACACACACACACACACACACACACACACACACACACACACACACACACACACACACACAGGTTTGCCAGTACTGACATACAAGGGTGCATTGCTTCACAGGTGTGTAGTGGTTGACTGTGCCAGAAGGCAGTACAAGGCTAGGTAAAGGGTATACCTTGGCATCAGGCCACATGATAATGGTCTGCAGTGTGACTCAGGGGTGTAGTGTCTGGATTGGCCCACACAGGTGGGTATTGTATTCACCTTCCACTCATCTGCATTACTATTGTTGGTGGCCAGTTCTGTGCAATGCTTGCCATGTATGTGTTCTATATTCCATAACATGGATGGTGACTGGGATGTGCACACGTCTCACATGCACGTTCTGTGACATGTGGAAGTGTACCTCGGGTGTCTGGGGCATGTTGTGTAGACAGAATGTTATCATCAGATGTGCCATTCCTGACCTCATGTGGTGAGAACTGGCAATGGAAACCAGGTTGACCCTGCACCTGCATTGACAGCATGATACAGGTATTCACTGGTATCAGTGGCATTTGTCCATACAAGGCATGTGAATAAGGCATGGTATGTCCTTTGTGGGTTACATATGCTGACTCTACAGTTGTTCCAAGCATCCAGTGGGGAACATAGCAAAGGCTACTGTATGCAATGATTTGCCTATTGTAGGGATGGGACAGGATGCCATGTCCTCTTTAGTCCACTGCAATCACACCATGGTTACTATTTGTGGAAAATATGCAGAGAACTGCCAACATAGTGGTTGTTGCCTAGCCAAGTGTGTTTGTGTATGAGACATGGGTGGAGAGTATTCTCTGGGTAATACAAGGGTGGTCTATATTGCTCCCCAATCCATGTTGTCACATGTAGGGGTATGGATTGTCTACCCCAGCCTCTCTGCTTTTTGACATCTGTTGTCCTTGTAAGGTGGACATTGTGACATATAATAGGCCTACCATATAAGTAATTTGAAAAACCCACTCCACAATGAGTCATGTTATTACACACTCACCTCCACACAGGATACTAATGATAAACATGCACATACACACACACACACACACACACACACACACACACACACACACACACACATACACACACACACACACACACACACACACACACACACACACACACACACACACACACACACACACACAGACAGAGTCTCACAGTTGCCATGTCTGGGATTAGATCTCCTACCTAACTAGTACATCACACTACAGCATTACACAGTTTTGGCACACACCATGGAGCTTACTGGGCTATTTTTCCCCAAAGGTGTATTTCAAAGTCAATGACATCAGGAGGCTCGCCAAAGTAGGGCAATAGAAGTTGTAGCGACTGTGAATGGCCCCAAAAGCAGTGATCCCTACACAGGCAAACACACAAAGTTTTACAGTTGCCACGTCTTGGATTAGAACTCTTAAGTAACTAATACATTACACCACAGTATTATGCAGTTACAGCACACGCCATGCAGTGTACTGGGCTATTTCCTTCCCAAATGTGTATTTCAAAGTGAATGACATCAACAGGCTTGCCAGAATAGGGCAATGGAAGTTGTAGTGCCTGTGAATGGCCTCAAAAGCATTGATTCCTACACTGACAAACACACACAGTTGTATAGTTACCATGTCTGAGGTTAGAACTCCTGCCTAACTAGTACATCACACTACAGCATTATGCATTTATAGCACATGCCATGGAGCACATGCCATGGAGCTTACTGGGCTACTCATTCCCCAAAGGTGTATTTCAAGGTGAATAACATCAGCAGGCTTGCCAAAGTAGGACAATGGAAAATGTAGCTCATATGTTCATAGGTTGGTATTAGGCTATTGGTCCTAGGGCATATCCATGCCTAGCCATGACAATTCCCTGGCTATGTCTTCTCACAATATTTACTTCCCTGGACCTCTGTCTAGTAGGGTGACTGACATGATCCCTGGGGTCAATTTCCTATCTCCCATCCAACTGTCAAGGTTCCTTAGGAAGAAGGCCAAAGAGGCACTCTGCTTGACATGTATGGGCAGTCTTTTCCAGAGTCTAGGGAGTCTCTGGGTCAGGAACACATCCATACAGCATGTTTTGTTCATTGTGATGACAAGGTTTGGATCCCTGGAGCATGTGGCTGTGAGGGATTTGTATTTCTTTATGTGAGGCATGTCCAACAGCTCTGGGTTTGACATGGCATTGTATGTTAAGCAGAGATCACATCTGAGTACATGATATGTGACAGAGTATAGCTGGATGATTTTCATACAGTCAGCATAGGGCATCTGGTTTAGGCCTGTGATTCTTTTAGTGAGGTATGTCTGCAGCCTTTCTAGTTGTTGAAGATGTCTTGTGAGGTACATACCAAAAAGGGCATTGTAGTCTATACTGGGTCTACTGAGAGATGACTACAGTGGGACAATGGCCTCATTTTTCCTGGATGAAAAGTTCTTAGTGAAGAGGTATGCCACATAGGTAGATTTCCTGACTGTTGTGGTAATGTGGTTATCATAGGTGAGACCACTGTCCACCTGTGTCCCTAAGTCTCTTATCACACTTTAGGTGTTTAGTGTACTGCCACGTATGTGGTACTTCACAGGTACATGCCCCTTCCCAAAGAGGATAACTATACATTTCTTGGCATTGAGCTAGTGGCCATGGCTCAGGCACCAAGCATCTCTTTCTGTAAGGCCCTTCTGTGGAATATCCACATCATGTGGGGATGCAATATTGGCTACCAGTTTACAGTCATCTGCAACCTGTGTTAGCCAGAGTCCCTTAGTATTGGCCTGTACTTCAGAGCAGTAGATGCCAAACAAGAGCGGTCCCAGGACTGAGCCCTGAAGTACTCCAACTGTCACTTGTCTGGGGCTGGATTTGGAGTCACCTACTTTCATAGTGTGGGTTCTGTCAGTACAGCAGTTGGCAACCCATTGGGTGATGTAGGGATTAATGGCCAGCTTAGTATGTTTATCTATGATTCTAGACTGGGGGATGGTGTCGAAGGCCTTGGCAATGTCCGGATAGGCTGTGTGAACTGCCTTACCCTCATCCACAGCTCTGGAGACTGATTCAAAGATGTCAATCAGCTTCAGTAGACATGATCGGCCCTTCACAAACCCAACCTGGGTGGGGTCCAGTGTTTGCGGGTTGCCATTGTCTTTGTTTATAAGTTCCATGATAATACATTCCATGGCCTTGCAGATCAGGTACGTCATACTGCTGGGGCGGTAGTTCCCAGGATCCAAGGTGGATCCTCCCTTGTGGACTGGGATAACTGTAGCTGTGCACCACTCAGTGGGCATGAAGCCTGAGATGTGGCTATGATTAGACCTGGCACGTAGGTGAGGTGCCAGTTCATTTTGTAGTTCATGTAGTACACAGCCCAGGATGTTGTCTGGTCCCATGAATGCTGTTTTCTTAGCTCTGGGGAGTGTGTTTTTTACCTGTGTGGTCATTATTACCGGAATCTGGCAATCTTTCAGTATTGACATGGGCCCTTTATGTGGGGGGGGGTGCAGTTGGCACTGACTCGATCTGCCAAGATTTTGGCAATATCCTTGGAATCAATATATTTAATGCCATTCTGTTTTAGCTCAGAGCAGATCTGAGCATTGCCATTTAGATTCCTGACATAGCTGTGGAACGGCTTGCAGCTGTCTTTGGCATCTTTGGCTATATTATGTTTGTAACTAGCTTTGGAGGATTTTATGAGGGATCTCAGCTTCTTACTGAGGCTGGTAAGGGAGTATTTTGCATCGTGGAAATTCCCTCTTGTCTGCAACAATTTCTTCCTTTTGTTGTACAGTTTGTTTATGGCAGGGTACCACCACATTGGCTTCCTTTTCTTGGTGGGGTGCATCTTGGTCCTATTTGGGATGGCACGATTCATGCACAAGTGGATGTGCTTGTACAGTGCCTAAGTGTAGGATTCAGCAGTTGTCCTTTCAGATCCCATCTGCATGGGTATCATGACATTAGTCATGTCTGACATGTGTAGCATGAAGTTGGCTTTGGAGATGTGTGTTACGGAGGTTTCCTTACTGGGGTTTGGGGGATGAATGTGGATGGTAAGGGTGATTAGCTTATGGGCAGACCTGACCACTGATGGGGGTGACCATAGGTGTTGAGCATTGATTTCCCATGTTGGTAATGACCAGGTCTAGGATATTAGAGAACCTGGTGAGACTGTGGATTACTTGATCCAAAGCATTGGGTATTATGACTTTCAAGAACCCTTGGGCACACGTGTTGGTACACAAGTAGTTTTCCCAGTTAATGGCAGGGTTATGTAAGTCACCCAGTATTAGGGTGTTTGGTTATATCATAATATTTCCAGTATGTTTAGAAAGGTGTAGTGGGAATCTTGGGGCATGGTGGGGGATCTGTAGCAAGGTATACAATTTGGATTGCTGTCTTACCTACTGTTAGTTGCACCGGGAGTATTTCAGACGCATTCTGTTGGGCAAGTAGCCTGATGGTGTGAATATCCTTGGTGAATATGGACACTCCTCCACCTTTAGTGTTTTGGTCCTGTTTTGGTGGGCGACATATGTGGTAAGAGCTGTACCTGGTGTTGCAGGGGTGTTCTCTGGAGCCTTGGATCAGGTCTCTATTACTGCACAGATATCGATGTTCTCCATTTTTAGGAGTGCCCAGTGACTGTGAAAGGCCACAAAAGCATTGATTCCTACACACACACAACCAAACACACACAGAGTTTCACAGTTGCCATGACTGGGATTAGAACTCATATCTAGCTAGTACATCATACTACAGCATTACACATTTATAGCATGCCCCACAGACCTTACTGGACTATTCATTCCCCACAAGTGTATTTCAAAGTGAATGACATCAGCAGCCCTGCCAAAGTAGGGCAATGGAAATTGTAGTGAGTGTGAATGGCCTCAAAAGCATTGATCCCTACACAAGCACACACACACACACACACACCACACACAAAGTCTTACAATTGCCATGTCTGGGAATAGAACTTCTACTTAACTAGAATATCACACTACAGCATTATGCGAAGTACAAGCAAACACAGGAGGGTTATGGCTGACAAAGTTTGCAGATGACTGCAAACTGGGCGCCATAGTGGAAAACACATCTGACACAGATATCCTTCAGAAGGCTCTCACAGAAACGGATAACTGGTGCCAGAGCCATGGCCTAAAGTTAAATGCCAAAAAATGCATAGTCATACCCTTCGGGAAAAACAAGGTTACCCCTAGCTACCAAATAGGTGGCAATCCACTGAGCATAGAAGAAGTTATCAGGGACCTGGGGACCCAGGTTGATAGTAGTCTGTCATTCGACACCCATGTAGCTAAAGTAGTTAGGAAGACCTTCTACATTGCCCACCTTATCATGAAGGGATTCTCATCTAGATCAAGGGAGGTCATAGTCTCCCTATACTCATCACTCATCAGACCAATGATTGAGTACAATGCCCCATTCGAATGTATCTGACCCGACACTTGCAGCAGCTGGAGAGGCCACAAAGTTCCTCACCAAAAGGATAAAGGGTCTCAAACATCTGTCCTATGCTGCCCGACTGAAAGAACTCCAGCTCTATTCAGTAATCGCTTGCTCAGAGGTGACCTTTGCCTAACATACAAGGCCATGTCAAACCCAGATTTGATGAATATGCTTCACCTCAAAAAATCTAGATCCGTCAGAGCCACAAGGGCGGGAGACTTAAACCTCGACACGGCTATTAATAGGACGCGCTGGAGGGATAGATTCATCACCCAAAGACTCCCTATGCTGTGGAATAAAATCCCGGTATATGTGAGGCAGAGCACCTCGCTGGCCTTGTTCAAGAGAAATCTTGACCAATGGATGGGAGATCGCAGATATACCCCAGGGATTACCTCAGTGTCACTGCTCAACAGAGGCACAGCAAAATAATGGGTATAGTTCCCCATACTAAAGGGGTGGCGTAAGCCACAAAACTATGGGCTAGGCTTGTAAATGCCCTCGGGCAGATAGCCTAGTATGAACCTATGAACCTATAACCTATGTTAAAGGATGGGCCACAGAGTTTACCAGGCTATGCTTTCCCCAAAGGTGTATTTCAAAGTGAATGACATCAGCAGCCCTGCCAAAGTAGGGCAATTGATATTGTAGTGAGTGTGAATGGCCTCAAAAGCATTGATCACTACACAGACAAACACACAATGTTTTACAGTTGCTACATCTGGGAATAGAACCCCTGCTTGACTAGTACATCACACTATGGCATTACATAGTTATAAGATGTGCCACAGAGCTTATTGGGTTACTCTTTCACCAAAGGTGTATTTCAAGGTGAATTACATCAGCAGGCTTGCCAAAGTAGGGCAATGGGGAGTGTAGTGACTGTGAATGGCCACAAAAGCATTGATCCCTATACACACAACCCACCACACATACACACAGTTGCCATGTCTGAGATTAGAAATCCATCCTAACTAGTACATCACACTACAGCATTACTCAGTTATAGGGCACACCACAGAACGTATAGGACTACGCCTTCACCAAAGGTGTATTTCAAGGTGAATGACATCAGCAGGCTTGACAAAGTAGGGTAATGGGTAGTGCAGTGTGTGTGCATGGGCCATAAAGCATTCATCTGGAAGCAGACACACAACACTCAGGCACACACAGGTTTATGTTTCACAGGTACATGTATACAACTGATAGATGTTCACTGACTTGTGCAGTCATGTTACACAGTTATCACAAGCACCACAGACACTATAGTGGTGAGGGATACCACAGGCAAATGTCTACAGTGATTGACATTTGCGCATCATGTGGTTTTAGACAACTGGATGTGTGCTGGGTGGGACAGGCCTCATGATGGGAGGGTCTTTGTCACTGTCTGTCACTCTCTTCCACACATCTATGTATGTGTAAGTTTGGCCTATTATAGTGCGTTGTCCTTGGATATATGTGTGGATTCCTATCCAATGTGTGTGCAAAGCATGACTGTTGTGCAATGTGGAGTGTGTGCACAAACATCTGTGACTGTCAGATATGTATAGTTCACTGTTGTTACCAGACATGGGCTTCATTTCTGTAAGTGTAGGAGCATGCCCAGTATAACCATCTGTATTGAATGTGTGAATCCATTCCAGGTAGGTTGTACTCCAGTGCAGGCTTTTGTGTTCTACATCTACAGCTAGCAACCTGTCTCTGTGGGATATCTGTAGATCAGTTGACAATATGGGGTCAAAATGGGCAAAGGATAGTGGGTTACTGTAGGTAATTGTGTCTGTGCTGCTTCTGCTACATGGTCCTGGTGTTAGCAGAGATATTCAGACATATGCACTGTTTTACACTTGATGTTTTATGTCATCAGCTACTGTCAGGTATACATATTTTCTTCCAGTAATTTCCTGGGGAACACAGGGTGAATGAATCTGTGTCCTTTATTGCGGTCTGCAGCCTACATATTCTTGCACAATCATGCCATTCTGGAGGGGAAGCTGCAGACACTTGCTGATGGGTCTGTGTAAATGGTTCAGCACCTTGGTACAGTGGTTGCTGTGGATTCCATGCTTGTACATCCATCAATGTGACAGTATGACCATATCTTGCTGTGGCCATATCTCACAGCTCTACAGATTCACACAGGTTACCCAGATGCAGAGGTCATATTTCTGGTTATTACCCCTTCACATTGTGGTTTACAAACAGGTTTGTAGCCACCAATTCCTGTGTTTGCAGGCAGGGATAGTATGTACACACAGCTGAGTTTCAGACTTCACATCCTACCCCCCCCCCTCTGTTATTCTGTCTTCTTCCGAACTTTATGCAAACATTATCTGATAAGTTCCATATAGTTATCACTTCATCCCAGCAGTAATTTGGTGTTGGTCCATACTTCATGCAGTAGGAGATGGTGGACATGTTACTGGGATTTGTCGACATGGACTTGCATTTGGGTTCTGTGGACTGTGTTATGTTGTTGTTTGGGAGTCCATGACATAACATACATTGGCAGTACGGGGTGAGACACAGGCCTTTGGCAGAGGACTGTAGGGTATTTGATAGTGATGCAGGCCATCTGTAGCAGGCCGTTGCATTGTGTCACTCCTACAGTCCCAGTCTGCAAGCCGCTATATTCCCCTGGGGTGACGGGGTAGGTGTGCAAGGTGTTAATGTCAATAGTTTCTGTCATTATTGATCCAGTGGTGTGGATGCTGGCAGGGTGCTGCTTACAGCTAGGGACACACCTGCATGGGACACCTCTTCAGCATGCTGCATTCTGTGGTTATTTCCATACGGAGGTGGGGGTCATATTGTACTCATTACCAGCAGTAGAGATAAGACCTGTGAGGTACCTGTGGGTGATGGTGGGGTGAGCTGGGTGCATGTGTGTTATGGCCACTACTTGCATCTGACTCACAGATATACATGAGGCATTCCACTTATGCTGGCTTGTGCAGGGACATCAGCAGTCTCTCAATATTTCATACCTGTGACCTTTGTGGTCTGCCAGTGTTTGGCCAGATGACATAGGTATTCCATACTACAAACCCAACTAATGTGCTGCTAACCTGTATGTACAATTCCAAAAGTGTGTCCATTTGACAGTAACATTTTGTACACTGTCTACCTGGGATACTTCCACCTTTGTACTGTTTGTATGTCTGGGCCCACATTCATGCAATGTCCATCTTTCAGATAGTGACAGATATTATATCCAAACAATTACTATGGCTTACTGCTGAAATGTGACTTGCTGGGATGCATTGTGTTTGGCACTGCAGTTATGAGAATTTGGCCCTGTCATCGGCAGCACTGGACAATGGCCACCAGGACAAACCTCACCATGCCTACATGCTGACCACTCTCACACAATATACAACACACACCAACCTAACACACATAGCCCTGCATATTGTACACATGCTACACTCTATCTTGCTTCTTTGGCCGGCTCAGGTAATCTGTGCTGCACTGTTATTATACCTACACATACATGTTACTACATTTCTACATAGGATTTTGGGATGGGGCAAACCTGACAACTGTATACATTTGCTATGACTGTACTGGTATTTCAGGTACTCCATTTCATTCTGTATTCTGACCTATCATGCAGACTAGAGGCATATCAGTGTACTACAGTTCTTAGGTTTTATTGACCTACATTTCAGTTTCAGACTTCTTACTCTTTAGAACTAACATCCCACTGCCTGACCTGTTGTAGTCTATCTGTGTAAGTCTGGAGGGAGGCTATTCTCCATAGCCATCAATCAGAGGCCTTAACACAGCCTTTCATTGTGTTTGTCTACACCTGTCCTGCTGGCTGAGACTGTTGTTGGTATGTCAGCCTCTCTGACTGGCATGCGTGTGTCCTATGGACACACATTTGGCCCACACCATTTCCTGCAGTGGGTTTTCTAACCTTCTCTAGTACTGGCTACTTTGATGACATCAGTATTTGTTACAGAACTCATGCTGCCAGTATAGCTTTCTACTATCTGTTGGCATCCCATTCAGCAACCCGATTCCCTTGCATGCTCACATCCATACCATAGATACAAGTAACAAAACATGCTAATCCATTCAGCAATTGATAGGGAGAGTGACTTACCTTGTGACTGTGCTAGTATTAAGGATGATGCTGGAGGGTTGACTGTGTGGGATGCACATAGTACACTCCCTACACATGGTTAAGCACAGGTAGTGTCATATTTGGCATCCCTTTTACTGTATGTGTAAGTCAGAGAGAGGTGTTCCTACCATGTCAGTGTATGTGCTATGCATTGTCTCTTTACCAAGGCCTGGGCAAACTGGGCATGCCATCTTCTGCCTACTGGGGCAGGTTCAGGTTGTTCCTCCTCTGAGTCACTCTGTGCCTGTGCAGGCCTTGGCAATGGTGGGGGGCTGTGTGGCCCTGCCCCATGCTATAGCTGTTTCCACAGGATCATATTATGTAGCATGACATATACGATGACAATTTGGGTACATGTAACTGGTGAGTACTGCAAGGCTCCACTGGATATGTTCAGGCACCGGAACCATGACTTGAGCATCCCAAACACATGTTCTATTATGATTTTGGTCTGTGCGTGTCCCTCATTATGGAGTTCTTGTTCAAGTGTATGTGCATTTCTGATGGGTGTCATGAGCTATGGCTTCAGTGTGTAACCAGCATCCCCCACTAGGTGGCCATAAGGGATGTCCCCACTGGCAAATCTCTGGTACAGCTGCGTTATATGCCAGATGTGGGAATTGTGATAGCTTCCAGGGCAGCTTGATGGAGGGGAAGCCCTTGTGGTTGATGTAGACCCTACCCTGCTTGCTAAGTGGTGATTTGATGTGTTTGTGCGTGCAGTCTATAGCACCCACAAAGATGCATATTGCTGGTCAACGACTCACAGGTGTTGTGGAAATATACGTGCTCACTGGCATGTGCTAACATGGCATCCAGGAATTGGTGGAGTACCCTAGATGCTGATGCCTGTGAGATCCCCATGATATCCCCAGTTGGCCTTTTGAAGGTACCTGTGGTTAGTATTCTTAAGCCTGCACATACCTTGGTATCCACTGGGATGAGTTCTCCTCTGTTGGTTCTTTGTGTGAGGCATGGCCGGCACAGCTCAACAATTTGCTGTAGGAGGTCCCCGTCCACCCTATAGTGCTCCACTATCTCCAGCTCATGTAGCCCCTGGTGGGTTACCCTGGATCTGTACACTCTTCTCCTTCTCCTCACTGAGGATTGTTCATCAGCATTCTCATCCTCACCACTTTCAGCCTCTTCCACATGTTGATTTATGAGAGCTAATGCAGCATTTTGTTGCTTTTGTTAGGTAAAATTTCCCCGTTTGTGTACACCGGTGGTGTAGAGTTTGTGGGAAAAAATAGAGGAAAAGGTATTTGCATAGTTTATAGTAGTGTGTTTATAGTAGTGTGCTAGGCTGGGCTGAGCTGCTGCCTGTGTAATTGGCTGATTCTGATACACTTCACCTGTCAGCTATGCTAGTTCTCCTTGACTACTTTCCTACTGCTGTTTTCCCTTCCCATTGCTTCCTGTTTAAGCCCTGAGGCGCGCCGCACAAACCCAGTGCTCAGATGTGCATGGAGCAGCTATTTCCTGGTTTACTTTTTTTTTTTCATTTAAAAAATGGTGTGTGGCACGTACACCCGCTTAGGCAATGTAAAGAGTGCTTGGCAGCTTCAGAAACACCCCCTTGCTTAGCTCTGCTAAGCTAAGGGATGAGGTCTATTGCTGTTTATATGTGATCGACCATTTACTTCATGTGGCCATGCAAATATATGGCCTTTATCAAAGTCCTGGTAATCCCTCAGCAATTTCTTAGTCTTAGTCTATTTCAAATGCATTTCATAGATATTTATGGCAAAAATGACATCATCTACATGATTCATAAAATGATTTTCTTTAAAATAATTAACCAAGTTCACTTGTAGTGTTTGAACATCATCCCTCAATTTCTCTTCTTATGGGGAGAAGAAATCAATCAGAAGCTTCATACAGGAGAAGCCTGTCTCAATGTTAAGGTGCTACCATGATGCTAGCAGCTCAGGATATGCTTTGCCTTGTGTTGGCATACATAAAATCTGAAGACCTCTCGGCACAACTTTATGTTGAATGCACGCCTCAAAATAGAACCTCTGCCACTGAAGTTGTTTTAGTTTACGTAAAGACTTCTCAAAAGTCATTAGCAGCTCATTAAAAGCATTTTCTTCACAACCCATGGAAGTACCTGGTGTAGCATCACATTCTGTAGATAGTATACCTTTGTTCAATAGCGGATTGGAACCAGAAGCCATGCATTTCTTCATTCTGTCAGTATTTGATTAGCTCTCTTAGAAGGAACATAGTCCAACTCTATAACTTCTCCAGTGCCCTCGGCCATGTGTGGTGATACAAAATAGAAGTAGCTCCAAACAGTCAATGAATAATAAATATAACCCATGAGGTTGAAAGCTCCAAAACAGTCCAAAGTGGGCAAAAATATGTGTAGAGCAACAAACCAACAGGCAAGTAGAATCCAAACTCTTTAATAAAATCTCTTCATAAACTCTTTTGGGACAGGCCCTTCTTTAGATAAACATACAAAATCAATAAAAACTAAAAATATTTAAACAGATTTAAATTTCCAGTTATACAGTCATATATTAGTATTTTACCCTCCGTTTTTTAAGAGCCAATTTTAAAGAGATATTTCCATTTATACCTGGGGGCCGGTCAGTTCCCAGTTCTAAAAGTCATTTAATTTCATTATATTCAATTTTGTTTACTACATCTCCACCCCTCACATTCAGAATAACCTTTTGTATAAACATAAAAGAAAAACTATGTGTCGGATTACCCTCTATAATTTGGTATAGAGCATTATGTATATCCTACAGTCGGATAGAAGATATATGTTGCAAAATTCTGTCTTTTAGTTTGCAATTAGTCATACCAACATAGAAACTTGTACAGTTTCTACATAAAGCCAAACAGACAATATTTGTGGTCTGACAATCTGCATACAAATCAAAGACATAATTCTTCTTAGTAACAGGATTTTCAAATCTATTCTGGCTATTAATTAATGAGCAAGCCTTACAGTGTCTGCAAGGAAAAATGCCCTGTCTGGTAGCAGATAACTTCATCTCACGGAAAGGTATGCGTTTGTGTATATATATATATATATATATATATATATATATATATATATTTTTTTTTTTTTATACAAGCAAGTTTAAAATATATATAAATAACTATATGTACTTCTATTCACCTCTAGATAGTATTATGCAATGGTAACTTTTGCAGCCTTACAACCTTAATTCACTTCTATACACTAGTCAATGTTGGCTAAGATAAATATATATATATGCAGAAGTGCAGGTGGTTCAACCAGTACCCTGGATCAGTACTAAGAACCAGTGCCCCCCCTTTCCTCAAGTGAAGAGGGGAAAAAAGCATTTCACTGTAATAAGCTGATCACTAGATTGTAAATGAATGGCTTATTACAGTTAGATCTAGGCCCCCTTCCTCCAGCTGAAGAGTGAAAAAAAATACATTCTTAATGCTGGCATATCAACCAGGTGGCCACATGCAGGACACACTCCACCTCCCTTCTACCCCAGCCATTCAGATCCCATTTCTGTGTCCTGCCCCCAACACTCCTTCCTCTTATGTAGCAAACATTTGCTACAATTTATGCCCTTCCTGCATGGAGCTTTATGGTATTTATATCTTAGTTTAAAAAAAAAGCATTTCTTATTTTTAAAGTGTAGCAAACTGCTTGGTAAAAATACAACAAACAAGTTGCTACAGCATAGACGCTGGCTGCATGGAGCACTACAATGATCAGATTTTAGTTTAAAAAAAAACAAAGGAAATTGTTTTTACTTTTAAACTTTAACAAGCAGTTGCTATGGTTTAGATCCCACACGGAGTGCTGCAGTGAACCTGTTTGACCACAAATGTAATAACAGCTTTGAAAAAACAGCATTGCATTAAAGAGTGATGAGGATCAGTTAATTGCACCAAAACTCCAACATTTTCCACCCAGGGCAGTTGCTCCTCTCACCCCAACCTAGCTACATTACTATATGTATGTATGTATGTATGTATATATGCAGGGGAAAAAACACTACAATACCAAATCCAGGGTTGTACAACAGAGGGAAATATCCCTAAATCTCAGTGTCACACATTTTCTCACTAATATAATATTTGGTGACCTGAAAATCAGCAAAAAAAGTCAGACAAATCACAAATCAACAGAAAAAAAGTTTCATGGGCATAGACATAAGGCAGATGAAAGTGTATGTGATTATATTGCTGAGCTAAGCACTTATTTTCATAGGTGGGTGAATGGATGTCAGGTCACCACTTTTGAAAGGCTGGCAGACCTTATTGGAGAGGGAACAAGTACTTAGCACTTTGCCTGAGGATGTGAGACTCTGGTTGGCAGACCGACAGTGTAATTCTGCAGATGAGCTGCAGAGAAAAGAGGATCTCTACTTAGCAAGCAGGGTACCACTGCACAAGAAGGGGATACCCAGTGCTGCACATGGATATAAGGTAACCCATGGTGGGCAGCCTAAACCACCCCAGCAGAGTCCACCAGTAACAGTGGAAGCCGCTAGTTCAGGTACATGGCCAGGATCAAGGTTTAGATATTTTAAATGTAACCAGAGGAGCCATGTAGCATAGAAATGTCCACTGAAGCAAGGTGGGGAACAAATGTTGGGGGAGCCAGCAAATGGGAATAACAGTATGCCAGTAGTAAGTTGTCTGGAGACAGCAGCAGTACCAAAGTATCACTGAAGTTTGTGTCCTATCTTAGTGGGTGGAAAACAGGCTACTGCTAAGAGAGAGACACAGCCACTGACATAACCACTGTGAATCCTGCAGTGGTTAAAGAGGAGATGTACATGGTTAGGCAACCCACTCCAGTCAGAGCTTTAGGAGGGACACCATTCCAAATATCACTGGCCAGGGTTCACCTTGACTGGGAGGGTGGAAAAGGAAGCAAGCAAGTAGGTGTGTTTGAGGATAACTCTGCAGATGACTTGATAAAGGGAATAATTTTAATAATGCAGTACCTTGTTTGCATCCAGTTACACACAGTCAAGCTTGGAGACAGGCATGTGGGTTTGGTAGCCTGGGGGGCACACAGACAGACCCCACACCTGAAGCCAGGGCTGGTGATGTAGCTATTTCAGGGAGGCAGCTACCCTGTAGCAGTGAGCCTGAAGGTGAACCACAGCTGCTAATAGGTACTGATATTGCAACCACAAACGAAAGGCCAGTGAAGTCCAAACCAAATTATTTTATTGTAAAAACACTGCAAAAATCTCTAGCACCTCGGCTATTACAGCCTTTAACAGTGTAAAACTCCATATTTTTCCCCTCCCTTATATACCAATTTCATAATGCAATTATTCAATAAAACAATTAGTAAAACAATTAAACAATTGTTAGCTCATAGCAAACATTTCCAGCTACATTCCTGATTCAAGCCCCTAGGGCATATGGTATCAAACTTTAAAATTAACATGGTTTCTTTCTTTCTTAATAAATTTTTCACTTCATAACTAGTCATAAAACTATACATTTCTACCCTATCTAATACTGTAGCTTGCAACCCCTCTGGGTTCCCATTATGACACTCATTAAAATGAATTGCTATGGGACTACTTTGTCTGTTCTTTCTTATATCCCTTACATGTTCTTTCAAACTACTGGAGAAGCATCTTTTAGTTTCCCTCACGTAAAATTTTTCACATGGACATTTTATGCCATATATTATTTCCTCTGTATTACAATTAAATATACCACTAGTTTGAAATTTCTTACCATTGATCCTAGTGAATTCCTTCACTACATATTTACAAATACTACATTTGCCACAAGCAAAGGTTCCCCTAATATTCACTTCCTTCATATTTGTTGTTGAAGGCATCCTAAATTTACCATGGACCAAAAAAATCTTTTAAACTTCTACCTCTTCTGAAGGAAAAGACACTCTTTTTATTTTGTAGAAAATCTACATTCCTTTTCAACATATTCCAGAAATACTTAACTTGGTCGATAACTTTTTCAGAAAATAAGGTATAAGTTGATGTAAAAGATATGCATTCATGTTCATTTTTCTCCCTATTGTCTTTTTTTACTATTACTTCTACTCATAACTTTTTCCATTCCCTTCCTTACCTCTTCTTCATTGTAACCCCTTGCACAGAGTTTTTTAAGTTTCATTCATCTGCAACTTTACTTCCACAGAGTCATTACATAACCTTTTGACCCTGAGGAATTCTCCATAAGGAATGGATTTTATAGTGTGTGGAGGGTGACAACTTTGTCCATGTAAAACAAAATTTGCTTCTTCAAATTTTCTATGTATACTAATTCTTAGATGTCTTCCCTTTATTCCCTTGATGGTTGCATCTAAGTAATGAACTTCATTGCCTATCTGCAAACCATCAAAACATATTCCTTCTCTATTCTCATGTAATATTCTAACAAAATCCTTTACCTCACTTTGTCCACCTATACAAATGAAAACCAAATCATCAATAAACCGAAAATACTTATTCACATCATTTCAGAAAAAAAACATTAGTATAAATATATCGGCTTATATGACTATTTGAGGGAGGGAGCTACCCTGTAGCAGTGAGCCTGAAGGTGAGCCACAGCTGCTGGTAGGTACTGATATTCCATTGGACAGAGTCACTGCAAGGGCAGAGGTGAGTGGTAGTACCCAGGCTGACAGTGAGGCACCGCTGTCAGAGGATACCAGGCTTATTGTTAAAGGGTCACAAAGGAAGAGTTGAGACAGGCTCAGCTCTTGAACCCTACATTATGAGGCTTGAGGGAGGTAGCTAAGGAGACACCTGATTTGCAAGGAAAAGGGGAGTCTGTATACTGGAACAAAGCGTTACTCTACAGAGAGTAGACCCCTGGTAGAGGGCTAGAGGGTGAGGTAATATAGCAAATGGAAGTGCCCAGAGACTACCATCTGGCACTTCTAGCCAGAACCTATGACATTCCTTTTGCAGGTCATGTGGGCATAAAGGGTACCAACAGATGTATTATAAAGAACTTTTATTGGCCTGGGATTGCTAGGGATGAAACAAGATACTACAGGACTTGTGAACAATACCAAAAAGTAGGCAAGGCAGGAGACAAGGTCAAAATACTTTTGATGCCTTTGCCTGTGACTGAGGAGTCATTTCAGAGAGTAGCTGTGGATATTGTGGGGCCTCTGGATACCCCAAGCTCCACAGGGAAGAAATATATCTTAGTGATAGTAGAGTATGCTATTAGATACCCTGAGGTGGTGGATCTCTCTGTCCTCTATCGAGGCATAGAAGGTGGCAAATGTTTTGTTAGAAATTGTCAACAATGTAGGTTTCCTGAGAGAAATACTGACTGACAGGTGTCAATTTCATGTCAGACCTGCTGGCTTGTCTGTGGGAACACTGTGGGGTGAAGCACCTAAAAACCACCTCCTACCTACCCCAGACTAATGGTCATGTAGAGAGGTTAAACTCTACACTAAAGACCATGCTAAGGACATCTGCAGTCCAGTGTAAGAGAAAGTGGGACAAATATTTGCACCATCTGCTGTTTTCATACCAAGAGGTAACCCAGGAATCCACAGGTTTTTCACCATTTGAGTTACTTAATGGGCATAGGGTGAGGGGGGGCCTTTGAATTTGATTTGTATTGAGTGGGACGGTGAGTGTGAATCCCACCAGGAGTCTGTAGTGGCATATGCCCTAAACCTCAGGACAAGGCTTAGGGAGCTCATGGGCTTAGCCCAGGAGAACCTGGCAGGAGCCCAACAGCAGAAAAAGGTCTGATATGACAGGAATGCTTGAGCCCGATAGTATGATGTGAGACAGCAGGTTATGGTGCATATTCCTTTTCAGACACAATAAGCTGCAGGCAGCTTGGGAAGGACCTTTCAAAGTGGTAATGAAGGTCAGTAATGTTACCTGCATAGTGGAATTGCTAGGCAGGAGGCAGGGCAAAAACTGTACCATGTTGACATGATGAAGCCTTACCATGATAGGGTTTACCTTGTGCTGAATAATTGCAGTGGGTGGCAGGAGGAGTCTAAGGGATCTGGTGACTGATCTCCTCAGTGAGCCTCAGACTGACACCTCAGTGGAAGGGGTAGCAGTATCCCAGCAGGTATCCCCTACCCAGATTTGAGAAATCCAAGCAGTATTACAGGAGTTTGCGGACATGTTCACTGGAAAACCTAGATGCACGCACCTAATGCAGCACCATAGTGGGGTCAGCAATGCCAGTGCAGATGGGATCTCAAGACAGGGTATGGGTTAATGTATTTCCAGACAGGCTCATACCTGTCAAGCAACAAATTAGCTTGAGTCTTCAAAGGGGAGAGAGAGATGTGATGATGTGAGGTAGTGCAAGCTATGCTAGATAGAGTAGGGCAGTGCATGTCTAACATATGTCAGCATAGCTAGCTGGTGTTTTGTAACGAACTTTATTCATTTGTATATCAAACTGATTTGTACAGATGTTTCTGTAAAAAATATATTTGTAAAGTTGCTTGTTGTAAAAAGGTATTAACAGTGGGTCCTGCTGGACAGAAAAAATATATACATGTATGTCAGGCTGTATTGTTGTAACTGCTGAAATGTATATGTGTTGACAGAGTATGCTGGAAGGGAAGGTGTTAAACTCAGACCAGCTCACCTTAGGAAAATAGCTTACAATTAAATGACTTGGTTTAGGCCATAAATATTTTATCTCATAACTTTGAATGCAGCTAGAGATGCAATGTTTGGTCTGGGATCCTGCTCTTATTGTCCTTAGTGGTGAACTAATTTCTACCCAGGGGTGCCAGAGAATGGCTGGTTAGTCTCTAAAGGAAGGATGAAAGTATAGGAATTGTTTTACACTCTCCAGATGTCTTAGCAATGCTCTAGGTATGTATTGTGACACATATGTGCCAGATCCTAGCTCATCTTCTAGTCAGGGGTGGTAGGGGCCACAGAATCAGGTGACAAGATGCCTTCTATAGCCAGTACTGAAATTGTATTTAGATATTAGTGAGAAATGTGATAGTGACACTCATCACTCTGTCTTAGACCTGACAACAAGACCAATCACCCACTTCATCTTGCCTTGCTTTTCCAAGTAACTTAATTAGAGAACAGTAATTCTTCAGTTAGTTAGAAAATATAGTGAGATTATTTAAATAATGTTTTCTGTATCTGTCCAAGTCTTTCCACCTGTGTTAGTTTTTATATTTCCTATTAATTGAAATTCTGGTGTTTATTGTAAATATATATTCAGTATTTTCATGTTTTCTATTTTATTCTTTATTATTAAATATATCTATATCATTCATTGTGGCTGGTCTTTTAGAAAATATTTTAACCTTTGAGAATAATTGCATTTATTTAGTGGCACTGCAGACTTCATGCTCCTGAAAGCCTTGCTGCTTGGTTAATACTACCTTTTGTATAAGTATTAATTTTACTAAGAGTAATTAGGCACCCTGGTAAGAACCTTAAAGTAGCTGGCTGGTGGCAGTGAATCGACCTTACAGTCTGGGTAAGGTGGTATAACGGGTAAATCTGTGCCAGCCTTTCCCAGGTGTGTGTGTGTGTGTGTGTGTGTGTGTGTGTGTGTGTGTGTGTGTGTGTGTGTGTGTGTGTGTGTGTGTGTGTGCATGTGTGTGTGTGTGTGTGTGTGAAAATCATATCTCAAAGATTGTGTGTGTTAGCTACTTTGGGCAGGGACATTGAGCACTGGTTTCTGAAGAGAGAAAGGTGGAGTCTTATTTGGGGCCTGGACATGAAAACCCAGCCCCAGGACTGGAGTGTGCTCCCTGTGTGCTCTTAAGGGAAACTGTGCTTGGTGCAGAGAGCTGCATCTGAAAATACTGTGTGTATCCATTTCTAAGTGAACCAGTGTCAGTGGTGAGGACTGAGGTTCTTTGATTACTGGCCCAGAGGAGGAACGTCACATGTACTACCAGCTCACACAATACAGCACACTGTAATAAAGCAAACTGCAATATTACATTAAGAAAACTCATAACAATGAGCAATAATTCATTTTTTTTAGTATTCTTGGTTGGGATAAGTTGAATTTGAATAAGTTTATATTTGGTAAGTTGAGTTTCAATAGAAAGACATGCACCCCTATATATCTATTGCTAGGAAGGTGCTTGGTGTGACATCTGGACAGAGGAAGGAGGACAAGGAGACATGGCAGCTTGGGAAGGACCTTTCAAAGTGGTAATGAAGGTCAGTAATGTTACCTGCATAGTGGAATTGCTAGGCAGGAGGCAGGGCAAAACTGTACCATGTTGACATGATGAAGCCTTACCATGATAGGGTTTACCTTGTGCTGAATACTTGCAGTGGGTGGCAGGAGGAGTCTAAGGGATCTGGTGACTGATCTCCTCAGTGAGCCTCAGACTGACACCTCAGTGGAAGGGGTAGCAGTATCCCAGCAGGTATCCCCTACCCAGATTTGAGAAATCCAAGCAGTATTACAGGAGTTGACATGTTCACTGGAAAACCTAGATGCACGCACCTAATGCAGCACCATAGTGGGGTCAGCAATGCCAGTGCAGATGGGATCTCAAGACAGGGTATGGGTTAATGTATTTCCAGACAGGCTCATACCTGTCAAGCAACAAATTAGCTCTTCAAGAGAGAGAGATGTGATGATGTGAGGTAGTGCAAGCTATGCTAGATAGAGTAGGGCAGTGCATGTCTAACATATGTCAGCATAGCTAGCTGGTGTTTTGTAACGAACTTTATTCATTTGTATATCAAACTGATTTGTACAGATGTTTCTGTAAAAAATATATTTGTAAAGTTGCTTGTTGTAAAAAGGTATTAACAGTGGGTCCTGCTGGACAGAAAAAATATATACATGTATGTCAGGCTGTATTGTTGTAACTGCTGAAATGTATATGTGTTGACAGAGTATGCTGGAAGGGAAGGTGTTAAACTCAGACCAGCTCACCTTAGGAAAATAGCTTACAATTAAATGACTTGGTTTAGGCCATAAATATTTTATCTCATAACTTTGAATGCAGCTAGAGATGCAATGTTTGGTCTGGGATCCTGCTCTTATTGTCCTTAGTGGTGAACTAATTTCTACCCAGGGGTGCCAGAGAATGGCTGGTTAGTCTCTAAAGGAAGGATGAAAGTATAGGAATTGTTTTACACTCTCCAGATGTCTTAGCAATGCTCTAGGTATGTATTGTGACACATATGTGCCAGATCCTAGCTCATCTTCTAGTCAGGGGTAGGGGCCACAGAATCAGGTGACAAGATGCCTTCTATAGCCAGTACTGAAATTGTATTTAGATATTAGTGAGAAATGTGATAGTGACACTCATCACTCTGTCTTAGACCTGACAACAAGACCAATCACCCACTTCATCTTGCCTTGCTTTTCCAAGTAACTTAATTAGAGAACAGTAATTCTTCAGTTAGTTAGAAAATATAGTGAGATTATTTAAATAATGTTTTCTGTATCTGTCCAAGTCTTTCCACCTGTGTTAGTTTTTATATTTCCTATTAATTGAAATTCTGGTGTTTATTGTAAATATATATTCAGTATTTTCATGTTTTCTATTTTATTCTTTATTATTAAATATATCTATATCATTCATTGTGGCTGGTCTTTTAGAAAATATTTTAACCTTTGAGAATAATTGCATTTATTTAGTGGCACTGCAGACTTCATGCTCCTGAAAGCCTTGCTGCTTGGTTAATACTACCTTTTGTATAAGTATTAATTTTACTAAGAGTAATTAGGCACCCTGGTAAGAACCTTAAAGTAGCTGGCTGGTGGCAGTGAATCGACCTTACAGTCTGGGTAAAGGTGGTATAACGGGTAAATCTGTGCCAGCCTTTCCCAGGTGTGTGTGTGTGTGTGTGTGTGTGTGTGTGTGTGTGTGTGTGTGTGTGTGTGTGTGTGTGTGTGTGTGTGTGTGCATGTGTGTGTGTGTGTGTGTGTGTGAAAATCATATCTCAAAGATTGTGTGTGTTAGCTACTTTGGGCAGGGACATTGAGCACTGGTTTCTGAAGAGAGAAAGGTGGAGTCTTATTTGGGGCCTGGACATGAAAACCCAGCCCCAGGACTGGAGTGTGCTCCCTGTGTGCTCTTAAGGGAAACTGTGCTTGGTGCAGAGAGCTGCATCTGAAAATACTGTGTGTATCCATTTCTAAGTGAACCAGTGTCAGTGGTGAGGACTGAGGTTCTTTGATTACTGGCCCAGAGGAGGAACGTCACATGTACTACCAGCTCACACAATACAGCACACTGTAATAAAGCAAACTGCAATATTACATTAAGAAAACTCATAACAATGAGCAATAATTCATTTTTTTTAGTATTCTTGGTTGGGATAAGTTGAATTTGAATAAGTTTATATTTGGTAAGTTGAGTTTCAATAGAAAGACATGCACCCCTATATATCTATTGCTAGGAAGGTGCTTGGTGTGACATCTGGACAGAGGAAGGAGGACAAGGAGACATGGTGGTGGACAGGGGTGTAGCTAGGATTTTCAAATTTGTACTGACAGCTGTCAAACTGCTACCCCCCTCCCCAGCCAAGCTATGGCCATTCTCGTAATTCATGGTTCGCTCTTTAGATGAAGAGGCATTCGCTGTAATGCCTCTTCAGTAATATAATATAAATTCACTCAAACTCAGTTCCTTGAATTGAAAATTAACCTGAAATGTCAGTTCTTTGAAAAATGCAGCATGGTAGTTGGGGTAGAGACTTTATGCTTTTGTTTTCTGTAACTAAGGTACAGGTTTTGAGCTTGAGTAAATTACTAACCACCTGCTACCACTAACTAGGATGTTTCATTCACACACACCCCTACCTACCTCTTAGTGCAAGAAATATGGACAAAGCCTAAAATAAACAGGGACAGATATTAAATAATGTTCTCGTGAACTTAGAAAGTTGCTAGAATAACAGGATTTGTGCTAGTATGAATTTTTCTAAAGGACATGAAGTCTGAAGCTCAAATGTCTGTCATTATTTAGCAACTTCAGCCTTCAATGATTTTCTAGAAAATCACAAAATTTATGAGGAACAGACAAAATATGGGGCAAAAATCTGGACATTCTGCAAAATGTGGACAGTTGAGAGGTATGCTACCTACCACACACACACACACACACACACACACACACACACACACACACACACACACACACACAAAAAACTCTCAACCTCTTACAGCAACAAACTCATAAATACAACTGAGGCAAAGGTCCAAAAATAAGGACATTTTTTTAAATATTGTTCTTATAAACTTAGAAAGATAATAGAATAGTAGTAGGTCTTGCATCAGTACGAATTTTCTGAAAGGTATGAAATCTGAAACTGAAATGTCTGCATTATTTTCTAACTTCAGTCTTTAACAATTTGCCACTAATTTGCCAGAAAACTGCAATTTTATGAAAAACGGACCAAAAATGTGATGTAAAAATATAAAATTGCCAGACAATACAGCTGGGAACCTGTCAAAGGAGGGACACCATTTTAATATGAGCACAGTTAACTTAGAGCAGCTGACAAAATTAGAGAATCTACATGCATTTCTGAAATAAAAGTAATGTATAACTCTGATCATTACAGTTATTTATAAAAGTAAAGTAAACCCTCTATGTTTTCTTCCAAAATTGCTATTTTGTGGAGGGATCATTAGGGGAAGAGCAACATTTTGAGCCAAAATCAGGGACAGTTGAGGTTTGGCTATGTCTAATTCTATAAAGCAATTTATTTGCATGTACCTCTCAACCTGTTAATGCAATAGATCTGGACAAGGCCAAATATATTGATGGAACATATAAACAGTGCTAAAAATTGCTCTTGTATAAACTGGGACAGTTGATAGAACAGGTCTTATTTTAGCATGCATTTTTCTGAAGGTTATAAAGTCTGAAACTAGTGTGTCATTATTTAGTGACTTAATTCCTAAATCATTTGCCAGAAAACCACAAATTGAGGAACAAACCAAAAATAAGAAGCAAAAAATCTATTCATTCTTTGAAAATCTGGACAGTTGGGAGGTATAGTTCAGCTGGGGCTGTCTGCCGCCCTTCCCCCTCACAAAACCATGGTCGAATGGAGCCTCCCTGCAGCCATTCCAATGATCCGTTACTTTGCTATTTCACTCCATTTACCATAAACACTAATGTACATACTGATTTACTTCTATGATGATTTGAACTTCATTTGAAAGTTTTATTTTGCATTTTACAGCACAAACACTAAGACATCTGCTAAACAAACTTGGCATTAAAACTTCTCTGCCCTTGAAACTCACATTCATTGAAACAACATTAAAACCCACATTCAAAGAAAAATACATTTTACCCGTGGCAGATGAAAATTTATTCTGGGCTGCTTTTAAATCATAGGCCCCTTGCATATGAAACATACATGTGCTCTTTGATACACCTTCCTATTGCTTTGAACATTTTTCCAGTAAACAATGAAACAAAACTGCCCAATTCAGAACATTTCCATCATAAAAGTTTAGTCAAACTTTTACAGTCCACCATTATCAGTAAATAATATGCACAATCTCTGAAGTAGTAAAAAAGTCATCTAAATAATTCCACATTAAATAAATCTAACTAATGAAGAGGTTGTTGCTAGCAATCACCTTTATATTTCATGACTTCACCGAAAAATAAAGTGTCTGATGCCCCTGAGGAATAAATTGCCTAAATTACATTAATAATAAGCTAGTAATATTGCAATAGGAAATGGATGGCAAACTGATAACAGGCTCATAGTTAGTGTCTTAACTTTCAGTACAGCAGCATTCACCCCTTATGGGAGTAGAATCAACAACCTTCGGCATTAAAAGCAAGTACACAACATTTTGTGCTACTAGCAATGTAAGCGGACTTAGCATAATCAGCACTAAACTTCTCTTCCCCTGCAGCTCTCAGCTCCTTGTAAAATCTACGCAATACTCAACTACATCTCAACTTCGCAGCACAAGAAGTCTGGAAAAAGCCAAATTTATTGGGGTGGGTCAAAAGGGCAAAAAACAGGAACACATTAAACATTGATTGTATAATCTTGGAAAGTTGCTAGAATAAAATGCTGTGTTACCATCATACATTTTACTGCCAAGGTCACTGTGCAAAATAGTCAGAACAACATACCACTATGCCAAATCACCTGCTTTGTGAAAGAGAGGAAGACTGAAACTTAAATGGCTATCATTTAATGAATTCCGTTCTCACCATAGCTGTCAACCTCTTAGCACAAAACACCTGGACAAACCCAGTAATGAGGGAATACAGCCCTCAAACATATTCAGTGAATTCAGTTCTTGCCATAGCTGTCAACCTTAGCACAAAAAACCTGGACAAAGCCAATAACAGGGTATTACAGTCCCAAAAATAAGGACAAATTTCAAATAGTCATAAACTTAAAAAAATTGCTATAAAAAAGGTTGTGTTAGTATATATTTATTGCTAGAATATTAAAAAGTTGTTTTACTTTGTCACAAACACAGGGATAAGATGCAGACTCCACACAGAAGGCACCCCAGCCAAGAATCAAACCAGAAAACCTATAGCTGTGAGGCAACAATACTGCCAGTGCACCATCAAATATGTAAGGAAGTAAACACTCAGAAACCTGAAGTCTGAAATTTAAATGCCTGTCAATTTGTTAATCAGGACAGTCTGACTTGGAACAAAAAAAAAAAACAATTCTCAGCAGAGGCCCAGGAAAACATAATGCAGGCATGTCTTTGTAACATGGGAGGACACAAAAGCAAACCCACACAAACACAGGAAGAAGATACAGAGCCCCCCCCCCCACAAAGAAGGCATCCCAGCCAAGAACCAAACCCAAGAACCTATAGCTGTGAGACATCAATGCTACGTTGCTACCACTACACCATCAAATTTCAAGCATTGCAATATTTAAAAAACACAGATATGATACAGATATTGATCAGATCAAATATGAGGCAAAAATCTGCAATTCTTTTACAAATGGTGGTGAGGAGGGAATTCAGGTCTTTAACACCTGCATACAAGGTACAGGGTTCAAGCCTGAGGTATACCACACCACCATGAGTAATCACCAGTACATCCCACCTGGGGCATTTTAAGCATTGCAATATTTAAAAAACACAGATATGATACAGATATTGATCAGATCAAATATGAGGCAAAAATCTGCAATTTTTTTACAAATGGTGGTGAGTAGGGAATTCAGGTCTTTAACACCTGCATACAAGGTACAGGGTTCAAGCCTGAGGTATACCACACCACCATGAGTAATCACCAGTACATCCCACCTGGGGCATTTTCAAACACACACACACACACACACACACACACACACACACACACACACACACACACACTCTCTCTCTCTTCATATTACTCACCAACCCTCGGTTCTACATAAAGTCCTTGATCCTCCCTACTTCCTTGAAGTGAGACCAACAAAACAAATCCTCCCGATGTCCTTGAAGTGAGACCAACCAACAAATCCTCCCGCTTCGGCCAACATAACGCTTGCATCCTCCCGCTTGAAAACGCATTTGAACTGACATGCGTGCGGTGAGCTCCATTCCAATTGGCTGACGTCATCATGCACTAGTAAAGCGCGAAAAAGAAACTTTAAAAAGCTACCCCCCCTTCTAAATAAGTTGTACTGAAATCAGTACAGTGCGTATGCCTCCCGACATCCCTGGTGGTGGAATGAGGAACTACAGGAGAGTATACAGAGGAAGAGGCTGGTGAAGACGAAGTGGGATTGTCAAAGAGATGAAGAAAGTAGACATGAGTATAAGGAGATGAGGCGCATGGAAAAGAGAGAGGTGACGAAGGCTAAGTATAAGGCATATAGAGAGTTGTATGAGAGATTGGACACTAAAGAGGGAGAAAAGGACCTGTACTGATTGGCTAGACAGAGGGACAGAGCTGGGAAAGATGTGCAGTAGGTAAGGGTGATAAAGTACAGTGAGGGAAACGTACTCACAAGTGAGGAGAGTGTGTTGAGTAGATGGAAAGAGTATTTTGAGAGGCTGATGAATGAAGAGAATGAGAGAGAGAGAAGGTTGGATGATGTGGGGATGGTGAATCAGGAAGTGAAACAGATTAGCAAGGAGGAAGTAAGGACAGCTTTGAAGAGGATGAAGAATGGAAAGGTTGTTGGCCCAGATGACATACCAGTGGAAGCATGGAGGTGCTTAGGAGAAATGGCAGTGGAATTTTTAACCAGATTGTTTAATGGAATTTTGAAAAGTCAGAGGATGCCTGAGGAGTGGAGTAAAGTGTTTTGGTACCTATCTTTGAGATTAAGGGTGATGTGCAGAGCTGCAGTAACTACAGAGGGATAAAATTGATCAGTCACAGCTTGAAGTTATGGGAAAGAGTAGTGGAAGCTAGATTAAGAAGGGAGGTGATGATTAGTGATCAGCAGTATGGTTTCATGCCAGGAAAGAGCACTACAGATGCAATATTTGCTCTGAGAGTGTTGTTGGAGAAATACAGAGAAGGTCAGAAGGAGTTGCATTGTGTCTTTGTGGACTTAGAGAAAGCATATGACAGGGTGCCTAGAGAGGAGTTGTGGTATTTTATGAGGAAGTCGGGAGTGGCAGAGAAGTATGTAAGAGTGGTACAGGATATGTACAGGGGCTGTGTGACATTGGTGAGGACTGCGGTGGGAGTGACAGATATGTTTAAGGTGGAGGTGGGATTACATCAAGGATCAGCTCTGAGCCCTTTCTTATTTGCAGTGGTGATGGACAGGTTGACAGATGAGATTAGACAGGAGGCCCCATGGACTATGATGTTTGCAGATGACATTGTGATATGTAGTGATAGTAGGGACCAGGTTGAGGAGACCCTGGAGAGGTGGAGATATGCTTTGGAGAGGAGAGGAATGAAGGTCAGCAAGGCTAAAACAGAATATATGTGTGTAAATGAGAGGGAGGGTAGAGGAATGGTGAGGATGCAGGGAGTAGAGTTGGCGAAGGTGGATGAGTTTAAGTACTTGGAATCAACAGTTCAGAGTAATGGTGAGTGTGGAAGAGAGGTGAAGCAGAGAGTACAGGCAGGGTGGAATGGGTGGAGAAGAGTGTCAGGAGTGATTTGTGACAGATGGGTACCAATAAGAGTGAAAGGGAAGGTCTACAAGAGGGTAGTGAGACCAGCTATGTTATATGGGTTGGATGTGGCAACGTTAAAGATGTTAAGATTTGCACTGGGTGTGACTAGGATGGACAGGATTAGGAATCAGTATATTAGAGGGTCAGCTCAGGTTGGACAGTTTGGAGTCAAAGCAAGAGAGGCGAGATTGCGTTGATTTGGACATGTGCTGAGGGGGGATGCTGGGTATATTGGGAAAAGAATGCTAAGGATGGAGCTGCCAGGTAAGAGGAAAAGAGGAAGGCCTAAGATGAGGTTTATGGATGTGGTGAGAGACTACATGCAGGCGGTTGGTGTGAAAGAGCATGATGCAGAGGACAGGAAGAAATGGAAACAGATGATCCGCTGTGGCGACCCCTAACGGGAACAGCTGAAAGAAGATGATATATATATATATATATATATATATATATATATATATATATATATATATATATATATATATATATATATATATTCCTATATCTATATATCTATGTCCATATATAGATAAGTAGATAGATAGATATATTTATAGGTGTACTTCAAAATTTTGAAGTAACTGAATATGAACAAAAAAAGATAACGACTGATATTCTCACAGCCACGGACTCACCAGTAAGTGTACGACCATCTCTACTTCTCATAAAATGTTTATTCCACAAAAACGAATGAAAACCACAAATAGTATATACACAAATGGTTGAGCGCTTTCACCCACAACACAGTGGGCTTCATCAGAACATGCTTGTTAAACTTAATTCGCCTTATATTTAAAATTTGGTGCCAATTGTCAACGGATACATAGCTTGCAAACGTTTATAGATTTAAAGCAGTACCTGCATAATAATCAGTATTTACTATCTCACCCGTATCTATCGTATCCGTTAAGGGCACTTCAAAAATGTTTAAAGGAATGTGTTTCCTCTGACGAAACCCATAACTCCTTCCAAAAAGCAAGAATCTAAAAATATATGCTTGTTTCTATGCACTTTAAAAATGCAGATACCAATACAAGTACAGTAAAAAAAAAACAATGAAAATCAGTAAAAATCAATAAAAATCCTATCCTGAACTTATAAAGCTAACAGATTTTGCATTGACATCATATAACATTCTAATAAATAAACAAAAAAAAATAATAAGAATAAAAGTATTATGTACCCAAAGCCCATCTGATGAACTTTAGTGTATAAGCATAATATATGATTAAACTGTAACATAGGTGTTAAATTCACTTCTTAGACTACTGAAATAATAATATACTGTAATATATAAAAATGAAATGAAATAAATATAATAATTAATTAATTGATGTTTGTTAGTTAATTAATAATAAATGTAGAATACAATTAATTGGAATATGTGATTTCTACTAACACCTGTATCATTATAACCAAACTATACATGGTTTATATTTCATAAGCATTGTTTCATCTTTAAAATATTATTTCATCTCTAAGATAGGTTTACATGGGATGTGGTCATTAAGGCCTGGTGAAGTTGCTGCATCCAAATGCAATTGCCACCAAAATAAATCACATATTCCAATTAATTGCATCTTAAGTTTTACATTAAGTTTAACAAACATGTTCTAATGAAGCCCACTGTGTTGTGGGTGAAAGCGCTCAACCATTTGTGTATATACTATTTGTGGTTTTCATTCGTTTTTGTGGAATAAACATTTTATTAGAAGTAGAGGTGGTCGTACACTTATTGGTGAGTCTGTGGTTGTGAGAAAATTTTGAAGTACACAGACCTTGAATGGTTTATGTTCGATCCCGAAAGACCAAAAGCTAAAACAATGAAACAAAAAAATACTTATGTTTTTTGCAAGGAGACAAGCCCCTCTGCAGCCCCCCACTTATTATATAAACAAACTCAGAGATCACTCTACTATGGGGAAAAGGCAATTTTCCCGATCCCTACTGTGCACAGTCTTGCACAGACTTAACACTGGCAGAAGCGACCAAGTGACTTTTGGTCACTTGAAGCCACTGTGTTAAACAGGTTTGAGATTACAAACATTCAAGCATATGGAGTGTATATACTGTATGTATGCTATATCTGTATATCGGTAGTTTACATATACTTAGTTCTCTTCTTTATGTTTTCTTTTCAAGTTAACATCCTAGTTAAATGTTGTTATGTATTAGTAATATGCATGCTTAGTGCATTTGAGGTTTAAAATGGGTTAATACATTTATTCTGTTCACACTGCATAAATCTGCAGAACCTACATTCCAATCCTGTTATGTCATATGCACAGCTATGATCTGCTTATGCTTTGGAAATTAACAGGAAAGCATTTGATTTTTGCTAATGTCATGAAAATAATAATAGACGTTTCATTTCAACTAATGTCATGAGATTTAAACAAAGAGTTATTGATTTTCTGCTTATGCTATGAGAAAAGGACATAACTGCTGAAGCTATTGATAATGAAAACAAAGGCTGCTTGAAAATATAAACCGTAGTCAGCATTACTTGTACCTAAGCTAGAAATGTACCTTGAAATGTAACACATATATATTAGAACTGCACAATTGAAGAATAGAATGTTTGTAGTGGGCTAAAAATAAAGCCCCAAGGCCAGGTTGTTTTTCTCAAATGTTTTTCATAAATCCAGTCTTGTCAGCAGGAAATCCAAGTAACATTTTCTATGTAACACATAGTGAGTTTTAAATCTGGACATGTCAGCAGGAAATCTAAGTAATATTTTCTATAGAATAATACAGAAAGCTGTGTCTAACTACGTCAACCATAGAAAAGTAACATTTCATAGAACTGTATAAAAGAAGCATACTGCCTACTAGTAATTTAGACAAAATCCTGTATTTGCATGTTTTGTCTCCTTGCTGCAAGTAATAAAGGGTGCCATACCTGAACCTTACGTGAATTGGTCTTTGAAGTTTTTTCCTCTGAGAAATGTGTATTGCATAAGGTATTGAAAAAGATATTAGTAGATGATGCCCTTTTGGAAGACTGACACTTAGCAGTGTGAGTCCACAAACTGTAAACAATTAGCATGAATCTGTAAAAGTAACAATGACATGTGAAAGTTGCTGTTACATATTAAAAGACATATTTTGTAGGTGGCAATTTTCCCTGCAGCCACAAAAGAGGTCGAACTGCAACTATGAAAACTAAAATAAACAAACTCAATAAACAAATTAAGCATATTGTAAGACAAGCTCAAGAAAAAATTGAAGAAAATGTATATAAAGATATTGAGCATAATAGAAAACCTTTTTATAGATGCATAAGATGTAGAAGGAGTAAAGACATATAAATTGATAAACTGTGTGTAGATTCTAAAATTTATTCTCAGACAACAGATTATAATTATATTTACAAAATCTTGTGCAAAACAGTTTGGCTCCACGAAGTGGGTGATAAGTTGTCCTAGTGACATCCAGGTAACCTCAGATACAAGAATCAAATTAGATTATATTGAAAAAGAACTGCTCAAACTGGATCCAAAGTACTAGGAGGAGACAAAATTAGTAGTAATGGGGTCTATATTAATTTGCCGAAATGCAATTTTAGCAAATATCTAAACATCGGCCATACTTCAGCAAAAATCTGTTCAGCGTTTCACTGAATTTACCAAGGGCAAAAAAAGTAGTTGGCCAAACTACTCAACTTTGCCCTTTTCTCCACTGTAGTGTGATCTTGAAGTTGGTATATATAGTTGGGAAGGGTGTGGGGTATACAGCCCCCCCCCCACTTGAGTGGGTTTGATTTACTTACATGTTGGTCCATTGTGCTGCAGGGCAAATATTTACTTGACTTTGGTAAATTCAGCGAATTGCTGAAATGATTTTCACTGAAGTGCAGTCGATGTTTAGGTGTTTGCTGAAATTGCATTTCAGAGAACTAATATAGACCCGTCTGAGAACACTTCAGCAAGAACTTACAGTTATTCACTAGGTCATATAAATATGGGTAGAGTCCTCAAGATTGGAGACATGCGCTTATTAAACCTGTCTTTAAGGGAAAGGGGAGTATGGCAAACCCAGAGTCATACAGACCCTTAAGTTATTATCAGAATTTGATAGGTTGGGACTTGAAAACATATATTAGCATGCATATGTTGAAAATAGATCTATTACCACCTGTAACATGATGCTCTATAACAATTTAATGGGTCTATATTAGAACATCGAAGTTTCAAAACTTCGAATGTTCTAATATCGAACCCTATTCAGTGAAAGCTGAAAATATCGAATCAACAGAAAACCAATTTTTTTCCTAGGGAAAGAATTCAGTTGTCCGTTTCTGTTGCTTCGGTATTTTCAGCGCTGTGTTGGAAAGTTACGGGTCGGGTTCAGGTAAGTGTATGACTGAGTGCGGGTTAGGTTAGTTATGTTTAGGGTGCAGGTTAGGTATGTGTGCGATTGTGTGGACGTGAGGGTTAGGGCGGGTTAGGTGAGTTAGGGTTAGGACGCGGGTTAGGTATATGTGAGATTGTGTGGATGTGAGGGTTAGGGCAGATTAGGTGAGTTAGGGTTAGGGCACAGGTCAGGTAAGTGTGCAATTGTGTGGACGTGAGGGTTAGGGTGGGGTAGGTGAGTTAGGGTTAGGGCGTGGGTGAGGTGAGTGTGCGATAGTGACGGACCTTAGGGTTAGGGTTTGGTTTAAGGTAAGTGGATAGTGATGTGTGTATAGTTTAGTGTAGGGTTAGGTGTAAGATTTTAAGTGTATGTGTGTGGATTGTTGTTTGTTTGGTGTGCTTGTGTTGTGTGTATGTGTTCTGTATGTTCGATGTTTCCAGCTTTCACTGAATAGAGTTCGATATTAACATTCAAAGTTTTGAAACTTTGATGTTCTCATATAGACCCCAATTTAATAACAGCTATGAATGAGAAATTGCACTGTGATGTAAACTTCAGCATTTGACTGGGTCATACACAAAACACTGATCAATAAATTAGAAGAACTAGCTATCAATGTACTATTGATTAGATGGAAAGTTGCATGGCTTATAAATAAGACATGGCAAGTATCATATAGCAGCTGGACAGTAACATTCTTGGTTACAGTCAGGGTGTCCCACAGGGCTCTATTCTAGGCCCTTACTTGCTTATAGTGTACCTTGCAGACCTAACATTTTCATCTGGGGTGTTCTACAGTCTATATGCGGATGACCTGAAATTGGGTAAACTGATTACATGTCTTACAGATAAGACATGTCTGCAAAAGACCTTGACTAAATTGACCATTTGGACACAGGAGAATAACATGCTGATAAATACATCAAAAACTAAGCATATGAGATTTGGATGACATAAATTGAAAGGTGAATATTTAATACAGCACACATTAGTAGAAATTGTAGATTCATTTAAGGACCTGGATATATGGGTAGATCCAGCTTTGAGGTTTTCTAATCATATCAACCAATTGGTTAATAATAGTTATAGAACTATAAGTTGCATAAAAATATTTATAAGGTCTAGGAAATCAGAAATGATGAAGTCATTGTTTATTAGCTACATTACACCCAAACTTGAGTATGGACTAACAATATGGAAACCTTATAAGAAAATAAGCATTAGTAAACTGGAAAGAGTACAGAGGAAATATACTAAGGGTTTCCATGGATGTGAGAATTTAAGTTATTATGAAAGACTAAAATATATGAACTTGTACAGTGTCTCATATAGGTATCTAAGAGGAGATCTTATTCGGGTATATAGGGTATTTAGAGACAACTATCTTTGGGAATGTTTGGGGTTATCAAAACGTACTAGAGAATCATCAGATAACCTATGTAGAAGATTCTATAGGAATGAGAAGTGTACTAACTGGTTCTCTGAGGGAACAGCTGATGCATGGAACAGACTACCAAATTACATTAAAGCAAGTACTAGTTTAGATATTTTTAAGACCAGCCTGGACACTTATTATGGGAACAAGTGTTTTGGTATATTGGCAGACTAGAAGGGCATTAATGCTCATGCTTGAAATATTTGTACAATGTGAGTGGGAGGGTAAACACCCTCCTACCCACACACAATTCTTCTACTTACACATGCTGACTCTAACACTGATGTATCTTGGGGACAAGGGAATATACTATTTCCTCTAATAGCTCTTAAACTTCTGCAATTACAAATTTTACACTTATGATCCTCAGACTTACAACTGGAACCTCTAAGAGGCATGAAGTATTAGTGTTCATGCATGTATGCAAATTATGTATCATGCACATTTCTTTCCTTTCTCATTTATTTCTAATGAACTACATCAAATTGATTTACACTTCCTAAGCCCACTGGACTAGTTAACAAATATAATAAATAAAATAGGACTGAACATGTTTTTTTTTAAATTAGAACATCACATTTAAAATAGTAACACAAAAAGTCAAACGTATCAAATAAAGAAAAGAGATTCTGAAAAATGGAATATGTGACATCTCAAAAATTATTTAAAAAGCAGAACAGAAACAAAGACATCCCAGTCATGTTTAAAACATAAGCACTGGCTTTATAACAGGTCCAGAGCTTGCATTCATAAATGTGAAGCAATACCTTCTATAGCCAGTGGTCCAACTTTATTTAAGTTTATTTTCCAACTGGAGATATCCCCAAATTGCTGAAGAAGAGCTGTAACCTTTAAGATGCTAATTCTAGAATTATTTTGCCAGATTATTCCACTGTCAGCAAACCAAGATGACACCACTGGGTTGACCTGAATACCTCATTGAGATTCATGAGTCACATAACATGCCAATGATTTAACAGCTCAGAAAAACAGCATGGAGGAAAGTGGGCAACCTTGTTGTGCTACTTTTTGTAACTGAAAGGGTATAGAAACTTAAAGCTGTGTGGCCACATGGGCTAAGGGTTCTATATACAGTAACTGACAATGCCTAAGAAATCTCTGAATCAAATTGTGCTTTTAGCACATCCCATAAAATGACCACTGTAGGGAATTGAAGGCTTTCTAGAGGTCAAGGAATGGAGCAACCATTAGTGGTGAAGAAATGTTGCACGGGAGAGTTCAGTTATATTAATCATGGTCATTAGCAAACTAAGTCTGTCATACCTGGCTTGACTTTGATAAAACCTTATTGTGCAGAGTCACCTAAGAATGAAGCATGTCTAAACATGTCGCCAATATCTTAGCATCGATTTTTGTTTCTGGCTGAAAAATAAATATGGGGTAGAAATCACAGGGTACCTGGATTACTGCAAATGATTTTGGCAATATGATTATTGTAGCCACTCCTCGTCAACTCTTCTGGGAATAACTGGATCAGAGGTCCAACTAAAAACTTTGAAACACATAAAATTCTGCCGGTACAACATCTGGTCCAGATACCTTCCCACTGGGAGCTTTTTCAATACAGAATCCTACTCCTCCATTGTAAGAGGTCAATTAAGAGTTTGCTACTTTAAATATCTGACCTGGTGTGGCTAGTCTGCTTAAAAAAGATTTCCTGGAAGTCAGAAATTTTATCACAATTCTGACTGTATAACTTATATTAAAATGCTGTTTAACAGAGTCATTGACATCTTGTGTGTCTCAAAACAGTTCCCCATTTTTGGCTATAGCCATGAAAAAAATTCTCTTCTCCTTTCAATTAGTTTACTAGCTGAATTTTTGAGCTCTAATGCCTTTTAGCTAGTGGAAAGTATGCTGCTATCTTTCCCATTTACTGTGAATATTATTGGAGAACCCCTGCACTCCTTAAGCTCTTGGATCTGAGTGCTGAACCAGGGTTTTGTCCTCCCCTGCCCTTTTGTACCAGTCCTCAAGCCTTTTAATCTCTTCCTTTGACTGTTTAACTCTGCTAGTTTGTGAAGATATCTAGCTATTTACAATCTCCTCTATCTATTATCTGACAACATTTAAAGATGCCCCTATTCTTTCATGGTCAATCTGCCCAAAGGTATTGCATGGATTTGCCTAGCACTGATCTAATTTATAGAGAACACAGCAACAAAGCATCAATCTCCAAGTCCTAGAAGTGTTGCCAGGACAAAGTGCTTCAACTTTAAACCACACAGTAAGGTCTAACAAGGCAGACTTACCATGATCCACACCACTAACCTTTAAAAGGTGAGAGCTCACTAACATGTAGTCCATCCGGGCTATGACAGCAAATTTACTCCAGTAAGGGTGGAAAGCTGACTGTGTATCCACTAACTGTAAGTCCTTTGGAAAGTTTTTAAAACATTTAGAGGTTTTTACCTTCCTAAAGCACCTATGTGAAGTCGGGGTCCAAAATTACAATCATTTAAGTCCCCACCAATCGCCACAGCACAGGTCATCCCCCCCCCCACCACCACCACACACACACACACACACACACACGCACACACACGCACACACACACACACACACACACACACACACACACACACACACACACACACACACACACACACACACATACACTCATCTAAGAGAGCTATAGAGAATTGGTTCATTATCTGAGAAATATTCCTCACTGGAGATATCAAAACAAACAAACAAAGACAATCAGACCCTCAGGTGTTGTAACCTTAGCTAAATCTATCTGCCCCCAAGTTCTTTCAAACCAGATAATGACCAATTTAGTCATTTATGCACCAAAATAGACACATCTTTCTGAGCTGATACTACATTTAGATACACCTTACCCCTCCATCTTCCCTGAAAGAGTTCAGAACACTTTATCTTCAGCTTACTTTCCTGAATAAAAATTTGATTCACCTTAAATTCTTTGAAAAGCTTATATATGCCTGTTATTTTACAGCAGTGGATAAACCCCTAACATTCAAGGAGATTCCTGTAACCCCTTAGATCTACTAGAATACACTTAGAGATTCTTTCTGTTGGTTGAATGGCTAGTAGAATAGCATCTATCTCATAGAGACATATCCCTCCAAGAAAGCAAAGACAATTATCAACTTTAAATATTTGTCCAGGAGTGGGAACAGCCTTAACAGGAAACAGCAACAGCCCTGCCATGTGGGACCATCTTAAAGCCAAAAGACCAAACATAGCTATGCCACAATATTATTGTACCTAAATAACATATGTCCTTTTGGTTAAACTAACATAATGTTAGGCATTACAGTTGTATGAAATTGAAAGGAAACATGTTTACACTAGACCAGGTATCACCTTTAGCATTAAACACTGCTAGCACAGGCCAAAGACCTGCACCCTAATCCAAATACATTCTCACTGCAGCTTCCACCTATGAGGGTGTCTACAGAAACACAACAGGTAAAGCAAATGAGTGTGATCAGTAACTGAGTACCCTTTAGGTTAGCAATTTCCTATTTGTCACATTTCCCACTGCTTGCTGAGTTGCAAATGTGTATTGACATTTCTCCAATTGATCCAGTTCTGCTATTGTGGGAAAGGGGGCAGCTGATCTGCCACATTCTGTAACCCTGTCCTCTGGCTCAGCCAGTGGGATTAATTGGTTGCTTGTTGGTACCACTGCAATAGTCAGGGGAAAACTTTGCTTAGCTTCTTTGACTACCTATCACATAGTAATCCTATTTGAAGATACCGCTCACTGCTTTTTTTGTCCTGGAGGAGATTTATCAAAGGAATTAGGGGCAGACCTCCATAAATACTTGGTCAACTTCAATTTCTTGTCTGTTTCTATAGCGTTAATCCCACTTTTGTTCCAGTCCATTAGTGGGTGCTGCATAGCTGTGGCAATAAAAGTATACACCTCTTCTGGCGGGTCAAAGGCCGTGGCTTGACTACCATAAGTGACAAATAATGTGGCAGGAAAAGGTGTTAACACAATGTGCCTATCTCTATAAGCTTCCTGATGACAGGAAGCATGACCTTTCTCTTCAGAAATAATACATTACTATAGACTGGGGAATCCTGGACAGGTGGTCCTGCAATAGGAGAGTTGTTGCCTGACTCTCTGAACTTCTGTAGAATCAACTCTTTAACGTCAAAGTCTAGGAAATGGACAATGAAATGCCTGGGAACATTCAGTATCTTGTTCCTGGCATTAATCCAGTGGGCCATCTCTACCACCATAGGAGTGCTTAATTGGAGAATCACAGTTAGCTCCTTAGTAACAAAAGCAACTGGATAATTCTCCTCTTTCCCTTCAGGCAGACCAGTAAAGTAGAGGCTATTCCATCGACTCCTGTTGTCCAAGTTATCTATTTTCACCTCCAGTTTATGGATTTTCAGATCTGATCATTCATTTGCATTGTGTTTGCAGCTGATGCTTCTTTTTGAACTCTCAACTCCACTTGCTGTCTGCCCAAAGCCTTGGATAAGGCTTGAAACTTAAGGTCTTATTTGGAACTAGCTTCCTTCAGCTCAGCATTATCATTTAGCACTCCTTGGACCATTACAAGTCTAGTCAGTGTTACCCGCAGCTCACTGGACCCATCAGTCATTTGCAAAGGGACATTCACCATCTTATAACTACATACATTATCAGAAGGGGTGCCACTGTAAAGACCAACCAATATACTGCAATATAAATTAACTCACTGCCCAGCGATTAAGCCCTAATATTCCATGACCATTCCCACCTTCAATACCATCAGCAGAAAGGCATTTAGCTGAGGAATGGGACTGTACAGACATGGTGCACAGACTGTGATCTGTGTTCTGAGGGGTGTATGTGCCCCTAATCGCCAAGTGTGTACCTGCTATAAAGCCCAGCAACCCTGGGTCAATAAGCTATTGGTTGGCTGGCATCCAGTTGCCCAGCTTGAGTTACATGGTATGGCTTTGCTGAGAGAAAGCTGTACATAAATAAACCAATTAACATGCCAAACATGACCAATTGGCACAATGTTTAAGGTCTTTGCCTCCCATGCACAAGGTATGTATTTTGCATGTTCTCCCTGTGAACCTGTGGGGTTCCTCACATATCCCAAAAATATGCTGAGTATTTCACCTCAAACCCAATCAAGAATGGAGTTGTTGTTGGCAGCAGCAGCACAGACTCTAGATGGTGCCTATAGGGGGAAGATTTGTATAAACCAACTGCTTTGGGCATCAACTGTGGTGTGCCGTATTCTCAGGATAGAAAAACACTGTCCATAGACTGCACACCATGTCAGGGTCAACCACTCAATGGTGTAAAAATTGGCTCTAGGAGATTTGTTTGTGTTGACTAATGCTGCCAAATGGGCATGGGTATTTGCTGGTTTTAAGTGGGTTGATGACCTGGCCTACTCTGACCTACACCATGAACTCATACTATTGGTGGGAGGGGTATATGTGCCCCTATTGATCAGTGTCTTCCTGCCATAAAGCCCAGCAGCCCTGGATCAATAAGCAATTGACTGGTTGGTATCCAGTTGCCCATTCTGGGTTACCTAGCAAAAGCTGCATGTAAAACAGCTTGCCAAACATGAACTATGGATTGCTACACTCAAGGTAGGTTCACTGACTGGATGCATCTTGGAAGTGTATGACATGATGGTAAGGAGGAGGCTAGATGTCCTATGTATAGTCATCAGAATTAGTGACAGACTCATGACAATCAGACTCCAGTGTCATAATAGAGCAGTATTCATAATCTCAGCTTGTCCTCACAGCAGGGTTGTG